>NC_133128.1:149296619-149304119 GCF_048418815.1 Hemitrygon akajei | reverse complement strand
GTTAGGGTCCACAAATTAGGGTTAGGGTTAGGGTTAGGGTTAGGGTTAGGGTTAGGGTTAGGGTTAGGGTTAGGGTCCACAAATTAGGGTTAGGGTTAGGGTTAGGGTTAGGGTGAGTGTTAGGATTAGTGTTAGGGTTAGGGTACGCTTTAGGGTTAGGGTTAGTGTTAGAGTTAGGGTTAGGGTTAGTGTCCGCGTTAGGGTGAGGGTTAGGGTTAGGGTTAGGGTTAGGGTTAGGGTTAGGGTTAGGGTTAGGGTTAGTGTTAGGGTTATGGTGAGTGTTAGGGTTAGTGTTAGGGTTAGGGTTAGGGTACGCTTTAGGGTTAGGGTTAGGGTTAGTGTTAGGGTTAGGGTTAGGGTTAGGGTTAGGGTACGCTTTAGGGTTAGGGTTAGTGTTAAGTTTAGGGTTAGTGTTAGGGTTAGGGTGAGGGTTAGGGTTAGGGTGAGGGTTAGGTTTAGTGTTAGGGTCAGGGTTAGGGTTGGGGTCCGCATTAGGGTTAGGGTTAGGGTTAGGGTCCGCATTAGGGTTAGGGTCAGGGTCAGGGTTAGGGTTAGCGTTAGAGTTAGGGTTAGCGTTAGGGTTAGGCTTAGGGTTAGGGTTAGGGTTAGTGTAAGGGTTGGGGTTAGGGTTAGGGTCCGCATTAGGGTTAGAGTTAAGGTTAGGGTTAGGGTTAGGGTTAGGGTTAGGGTGAGTGTTAGGATTAGTGTTAGGGTTAGGGTACGCTTTAGGGTTAGGGTTAGTGTTAGAGTTAGGGTTAGGGTTAGTGTCCGCGTTAGGGTGAGGGTTAGGGTTAGGGTTAGGGTTAGGGTTAGTGTTAGGGTTATGTTGAGTGTTAGGGTTATGGTGAGTGTTAGGGTTAGTGTTAGGGTTAGGGTTAGGGTACGCTTTAGGGTTAGGGTTAGGGTTATTGTTAGGGTTAGGGTTAGGGTTAGGGTTAGGGTACGCTTTAGGGTTAGGGTTAGTGTTAGGGTTAGGGTTAGGGTTAGGGTTAGGGTACGCTTTAGGGTTAGGGTTAGTGTTAGAGTTAGGGTTAGGGTTAGTGTCCACGTTAGGGTGAGGGTTAGGTTCAGGGTTAGGGTTAGGGTTAGGGTTAGGGTTAGGGTTAGGGTTAGGGTTAGGGTTAGGGTACGCTTTAGGGTTAGGGTTAGTGTTAGAGTTAGGGTTCGGGTTAGTGTCCGCGTTAGGGTGAGGGTAAGGGTCCGGGTTAGGGTTAGGGTTAGGGTCCACATTAGGGTTAGGGTTAGGGTTAGGGTTAGGGTTAGGGTTAGGGTTAGGGTCCACAAATTAGGGTTAGGGTTAGGGTTAGGGTTAGGGTTAGGGTTAGGGTTAGGGTTAGGGTTAGGGTTAGGGTCCACAAATTAGGGTTAGGGTTAGGGTTAGGGTTAGGGTTAGGGTTAGGGTTAGTGTTAGGGTTATGGTGAGTGTTAGGGTTAGTGTTAGGGTTAGGGTTAGGGTACGCTTTAGGGTTAGGGTTAGGGTTAGTGTTAGGGTTAGGGTTAGGGTTAGGGTTAGGGTACGCTTTAGGGTTAGGGTTAGTGTTAAGTTTAGGGTTAGTGTTAGGGTTAGGGTGAGGGTTAGGGTTAGGGTGAGGGTTAGGTTTAGTGTTAGGGTCAGGGTTAGGGTTGGGGTCCGCATTAGGGTTAGGGTTAGGGTTAGGGTCCGCATTAGGGTTAGGGTCAGGGTCAGGGTTAGGGTTAGCGTTAGAGTTAGGGTTAGCGTTAGGGTTAGGCTTAGGGTTAGGGTTAGGGTTAGTGTAAGGGTTGGGGTTAGGGTTAGGGTCCGCATTAGGGTTAGAGTTAAGGTTAGGGTTAGGGTTAGGGTTAGGGTTAGGGTGAGTGTTAGGATTAGTGTTAGGGTTAGGGTACGCTTTAGGGTTAGGGTTAGTGTTAGAGTTAGGGTTAGGGTTAGTGTCCGCGTTAGGGTGAGGGTTAGGGTTAGGGTTAGGGTTAGGGTTAGTGTTAGGGTTATGGTGAGTGTTAGGGTTATGGTGAGTGTTAGGGTTAGTGTTAGGGTTAGGGTTAGGGTACGCTTTAGGGTTAGGGTTAGGGTTATTGTTAGGGTTAGGGTTAGGGTTAGGGTTAGGGTACGCTTTAGGGTTAGGGTTAGTGTTAGGGTTAGGGTTAGGGTTAGGGTTAGGGTACGCTTTAGGGTTAGGGTTAGTGTTAGAGTTAGGGTTAGGGTTAGTGTCCACGTTAGGGTGAGGGTTAGGTTCAGGGTTAGGGTTAGGGTTAGGGTTAGGGTTAGGGTTAGGGTTAGGGTTAGGGTTAGGGTACGCTTTAGGGTTAGGGTTAGTGTTAGAGTTAGGGTTCGGGTTAGTGTCCGCGTTAGGGTGAGGGTAAGGGTCCGGGTTAGGGTTAGGGTTAGGGTCCACATTAGGGTTAGGGTTAGGGTTAGGGTTAGGGTTAGGGTTAGGGTTAGGGTTAGGGTCCACAAATTAGGGTTAGGGTTAGGGTTAGGGTTAGGGTTAGGGTTAGGGTTAGGGTTAGGGTTAGGGTCCACAAATTAGGGTTAGGGTTAGGGTTAGGGTTATTGTTAGGGTTAGGGTTAGGGTTAGGGTTAGGGTACGCTTTAGGGTTAGGGTTAGTGTTAGGGTTAGGGTTAGGGTTAGGGTTAGGGTACGCTTTAGGGTTAGGGTTAGTGTTAGAGTTAGGGTTAGGGTTAGTGTCCACGTTAGGGTGAGGGTTAGGTTCAGGGTTAGGGTTAGGGTTAGGGTTAGGGTTAGGGTTAGGGTTAGGGTTAGGGTTAGGGTACGCTTTAGGGTTAGGGTTAGTGTTAGAGTTAGGGTTCGGGTTAGTGTCCGCGTTAGGGTGAGGGTAAGGGTCCGGGTTAGGGTTAGGGTTAGGGTCCACATTAGGGTTAGGGTTAGGGTTAGGGTTAGGGTTAGGGTTAGGGTTAGGGTCCACAAATTAGGGTTAGGGTTAGGGTTAGGGTTAGGGTTAGGGTTAGGGTTAGGGTTAGGGTTAGGGTTAGGGTCCACAAATTAGGGTTAGGGTTAGGGTTAGGGTTAGGGTTAGGGTTAGGGTTAGTGTTAGGGTTATGGTGAGTGTTAGGGTTAGTGTTAGGGTTAGGGTTAGGGTACGCTTTAGGGTTAGGGTTAGGGTTAGTGTTAGGGTTAGGGTTAGGGTTAGGGTTAGGGTACGCTTTAGGGTTAGGGTTAGTGTTAAGTTTAGGGTTAGTGTTAGGGTTAGGGTGAGGGTTAGGGTTAGGGTGAGGGTTAGGTTTAGTGTTAGGGTCAGGGTTAGGGTTGGGGTCCGCATTAGGGTTAGGGTTAGGGTTAGGGTCCGCATTAGGGTTAGGGTCAGGGTCAGGGTTAGGGTTAGCGTTAGAGTTAGGGTTAGCGTTAGGGTTAGGCTTAGGGTTAGGGTTAGGGTTAGTGTAAGGGTTGGGGTTAGGGTTAGGGTCCGCATTAGGGTTAGAGTTAAGGTTAGGGTTAGGGTTAGGGTTAGGGTTAGGGTGAGTGTTAGGATTAGTGTTAGGGTTAGGGTACGCTTTAGGGTTAGGGTTAGTGTTAGAGTTAGGGTTAGGGTTAGTGTCCGCGTTAGGGTGAGGGTTAGGGTTAGGGTTAGGGTTAGGGTTAGTGTTAGGGTTATGGTGAGTGTTAGGGTTATGGTGAGTGTTAGGGTTAGTGTTAGGGTTAGGGTTAGGGTACGCTTTAGGGTTAGGGTTAGGGTTATTGTTAGGGTTAGGGTTAGGGTTAGGGTTAGGGTACGCTTTAGGGTTAGGGTTAGTGTTAGGGTTAGGGTTAGGGTTAGGGTTAGGGTACGCTTTAGGGTTAGGGTTAGTGTTAGAGTTAGGGTTAGGGTTAGGGTTAGGGTTAGGGTACGCTTTAGGGTTAGGGTTAGTGTTAGAGTTAGGGTTCGGGTTAGTGTCCGCGTTAGGGTGAGGGTAAGGGTCCGGGTTAGGGTTAGGGTTAGGGTCCACATTAGGGTTAGGGTTAGGGTTAGGGTTAGGGTTAGGGTTAGGGTTAGGGTTAGGGTCCACAAATTAGGGTTAGGGTTAGGGTTAGGGTTAGTGTTAGGGTTATGGTGAGTGTTAGGGTTATGGTGAGTGTTAGGGTTAGTGTTAGGGTTAGGGTTAGGGTACGCTTTAGGGTTAGGGTTAGGGTTATTGTTAGGGTTAGGGTTAGGGTTAGGGTTAGGGTACGCTTTAGGGTTAGGGTTAGTGTTAGGGTTAGGGTTAGGGTTAGGGTTAGGTTCAGGGTTAGGGTTAGGGTTAGGGTTAGGGTTAGGGTTAGGGTTAGGGTTAGGGTTAGGGTACGCTTTAGGGTTAGGGTTAGTGTTAGAGTTAGGGTTCGGGTTAGTGTCCGCGTTAGGGTGAGGGTAAGGGTCCGGGTTAGGGTTAGGGTTAGGGTCCACATTAGGGTTAGGGTTAGGGTTAGGGTTAGGGTTAGGGTTAGGGTTAGGGTTATTGTTAGGGTTAGTGTTAGAGTTAGGGTTAGGGTTAGTGTCCGCGTTAGGGTGAGGGTTAGGGTTAGGGTTAGGGTTAGGGTTAGTGTTAGGGTTATGGTGAGTGTTAGGGTTATGGTGAGTGTTAGGGTTAGTGTTAGGGTTAGGGTTAGGGTACGCTTTAGGGTTAGGGTTAGGGTTATTGTTAGGGTTAGGGTTAGGGTTAGGGTTAGGGTACGCTTTAGGGTTAGGGTTAGTGTTAGGGTTAGGGTTAGGGTTAGGGTTAGGGTACGCTTTAGGGTTAGGGTTAGTGTTAGAGTTAGGGTTAGGGTTAGTGTCCACGTTAGGGTGAGGGTTAGGTTCAGGGTTAGGGTTAGGGTTAGGGTTAGGGTTAGGGTTAGGGTTAGGGTTAGGGTTAGGGTACGCTTTAGGGTTAGGGTTAGTGTTAGAGTTAGGGTTCGGGTTAGTGTCCGCGTTAGGGTGAGGGTAAGGGTCCGGGTTAGGGTTAGGGTTAGGGTCCACATTAGGGTTAGGGTTAGGGTTAGGGTTAGGGTTAGGGTTAGGGTTAGGGTTAGGGTCCACAAATTAGGGTTAGGGTTAGGGTTAGGGTTAGGGTTAGGGTTAGGGTTAGGGTTAGGGTTAGGGTCCACAAATTAGGGTTAGGGTTAGGGTTAGGGTTAGGGTGAGTGTTAGGATTAGTGTTAGGGTTAGGGTACGCTTTAGGGTTAGGGTTAGTGTTAGAGTTAGGGTTAGGGTTAGTGTCCGCGTTAGGGTGAGGGTTAGGGTTAGGGTTAGGGTTAGGGTTAGGGTTAGGGTTAGGGTTAGGGTTAGGGTTAGTGTTAGGGTTATGGTGAGTGTTAGGGTTAGTGTTAGGGTTAGGGTTAGGGTACGCTTTAGGGTTAGGGTTAGGGTTAGTGTTAGGGTTAGGGTTAGGGTTAGGGTTAGGGTACGCTTTAGGGTTAGGGTTAGTGTTAAGTTTAGGGTTAGTGTTAGGGTTAGGGTGAGGGTTAGGGTTAGGGTGAGGGTTAGGTTTAGTGTTAGGGTCAGGGTTAGGGTTGGGGTCCGCATTAGGGTTAGGGTTAGGGTTAGGGTCCGCATTAGGGTTAGGGTCAGGGTCAGGGTTAGGGTTAGCGTTAGAGTTAGGGTTAGCGTTAGGGTTAGGCTTAGGGTTAGGGTTAGGGTTAGTGTAAGGGTTGGGGTTAGGGTTAGGGTCCGCATTAGGGTTAGAGTTAAGGTTAGGGTTAGGGTTAGGGTTAGGGTTAGGGTGAGTGTTAGGATTAGTGTTAGGGTTAGGGTACGCTTTAGGGTTAGGGTTAGTGTTAGAGTTAGGGTTAGGGTCAGGGTCAGGGTTAGGGTTAGGGTTAGGGTTAGTGTTAGGGTTAGGGTTAGGGTTAGGGTTAGGGTACGCTTTAGGGTTAGGGTTAGTGTTAGAGTTAGGGTTAGGGTTAGTGTCCGCGTTAGGGTGAGGGTTAGGTTCAGGGTTAGGGTTAGGGTTAGGGTTAGGGTTAGGGTGAGTGTTAGGATTAGTGTTAGGGTTAGGGTACGCTTTAGGGTTAGGGTTAGGGTTAGGGTTAGGGTTAGGGTTAGGGTTAGGGTCCGCATTAGGGTTAGGGTTAGGGTCGCATTCGGGTTAGGGTTAGGGTTAGTGTTAAGTTTAGGGTTAGTGTTAGGGTTAGGGTGAGGGTTAGGGTTAGGGTTAGGGTGAGGGTTAGGGTTAGGGTCCGCATTAGGGTTAGGGTTAGGGTCGCATTAGGGTTAGGGTTAGGGTTAGTGTTAAGTTTAGGGTTAGTGTTAGGGTTAGGGTGAGGGTTAGGGTTAGGGTGAGGGTTAGGTTTAGTGTTAGGGTCAGGGTTAGGGTTGGGGTCCGCATTAGGGTTAGGGTTAGGGTTAGGGTCCGCATTAGGGTTAGGGTCAGGGTCAGGGTTAGGGTTAGCGTTAGAGTTAGGGTTAGCGTTAGGGTTAGGCTTAGGGTTAGGGTTAGGGTTAGTGTAAGGGTTGGGGTTAGGGTTAGGGTCCGCATTAGGGTTAGAGTTAAGGTTAGGGTTAGGGTTAGGGTTAGGGTTAGGGTGAGTGTTAGGATTAGTGTTAGGGTTAGGGTACGCTTTAGGGTTAGGGTTAGTGTTAGAGTTAGGGTTAGGGTTAGTGTCCGCGTTAGGGTGAGGGTTAGGGTTAGGGTTATGGTTAGGGTTAGTGTTAGGGTTATGGTGAGTGTTAGGGTTAGTGTTAGGGTTAGGGTTAGGGTACGCTTTAGGGTTAGGGTTAGGGTTATTGTTAGGGTTAGTGTTAGAGTTAGGGTTAGGGTTAGTGTCCGCGTTAGGGTGAGGGTTAGGGTTAGGGTTAGGGTTAGGGTTAGTGTTAGGGTTATGGTGAGTGTTAGGGTTATGGTGAGTGTTAGGGTTAGTGTTAGGGTTAGGGTTAGGGTACGCTTTAGGGTTAGGGTTAGGGTTATTGTTAGGGTTAGGGTTAGGGTTAGGGTTAGGGTACGCTTTAGGGTTAGGGTTAGTGTTAGGGTTAGGGTTAGGGTTAGGGTTAGGGTACGCTTTAGGGTTAGGGTTAGTGTTAGAGTTAGGGTTAGGGTTAGTGTCCACGTTAGGGTGAGGGTTAGGTTCAGGGTTAGGGTTAGGGTTAGGGTTAGGGTTAGGGTTAGGGTTAGGGTTAGGGTTAGGGTACGCTTTAGGGTTAGGGTTAGTGTTAGAGTTAGGGTTCGGGTTAGTGTCCGCGTTAGGGTGAGGGTAAGGGTCCGGGTTAGGGTTAGGGTTAGGGTCCACATTAGGGTTAGGGTTAGGGTTAGGGTTAGGGTTAGGGTTAGGGTCCACAAATTAGGGTTAGGGTTAGGGTTAGGGTTAGGGTTAGGGTTAGGGTTAGGGTTAGGGTTAGGGTCCACAAATTAGGGTTAGGGTTAGGGTTAGGGTTAGGGTGAGTGTTAGGATTAGTGTTAGGGTTAGGGTACGCTTTAGGGTTAGGGTTAGTGTTAGAGTTAGGGTTAGGGTTAGTGTCCGCGTTAGGGTGAGGGTTAGGGTTAGGGTTAGGGTTAGGGTTAGGGTTAGGGTTAGGGTTAGGGTTAGGGTTAGTGTTAGGGTTATGGTGAGTGTTAGGGTTAGTGTTAGGGTTAGG
>NC_133128.1:149289119-149291619 GCF_048418815.1 Hemitrygon akajei | reverse complement strand
GGGTTAGGGTTAGGGTTATGGTTAGGGTTAGTGTTAGGGTTATGGTGAGTGTTAGGGTTAGTGTTAGGGTTAGGGTTAGGGTACGCTTTAGGGTTAGGGTTAGGGTTATTGTTAGGGTTAGGGTTAGGGTTAGGGTTAGTGTTAGGGTTAGGGTTAGGGTTAGGGTTAGGGTACGCTTTAGGGTTAGGGTTAGTGTTAGAGTTAGGGTTAGGGTTAGTGTCCGCGTTAGGGTGAGGGTTAGGTTCAGGGTTAGGGTTAGGGTTAGGGTTAGGGTTAGGGTGAGTGTTAGGGTTAGGGTACGCTTTAGGGTTAGGGTTAGTGTTAGAGTTAGGGTTAGGGTTAGGGTTAGGGTGAGTGTTAGGATTAGTGTTAGGGTTAGGGTACGCTTTAGGGTTAGGGTTAGTGT
The DNA here is from genome assembly GCF_048418815.1 of Hemitrygon akajei. Lineage (NCBI taxonomy): Eukaryota > Metazoa > Chordata > Chondrichthyes > Myliobatiformes > Dasyatidae > Hemitrygon > Hemitrygon akajei. The sequence goes on along the minus strand of NC_133128.1, from coordinate 149,291,213 downwards.
TAGAGTTAGGGTTCGGGTTAGTGTCCGCGTTAGGGTGAGGGTAAGGGTCCGGGTTAGGGTTAGGGTTAGGGTCCACATTAGGGTTAGGGTTAGGGTTAGGGTTAGGGTTAGGGTTAGGGTTAGGGTCCACAAATTAGGGTTAGGGTTAGGGTTAGGGTTAGGGTTAGGGTTAGGGTTAGGGTTAGGGTTAGGGTTAGGGTCCACAAATTAGGGTTAGGGTTAGGGTTAGGGTTAGGGTCCACAAATTAGGGTTAGGTTGAGATTATGCGGGCAGTGGGCAAAAAAGCCCCCTCGTGTTTTTTGATCTCGCCACTTGAGATTCAATTTCACGTGACCCTGCCACTTTGAACTGGCCCACGCCTTCATTAACCAGGTCCACCACTTGCCTTTATTGAAACTTGCCCCTCTTAACACAGAATATCCAGTTTATGGGAATTTACTAAGTTAGGGTGAAATTATGCGGGCAGTGGGCAATTCAGCCCTCTTGTGTTTTCTGATCTTGCCACTTGAGATTCAGTTTCACACGACCCTGCCACTTCAAAATGACCGACGCCTTCACTAACCAAGTCCAACACTCATCCCTGTTGAAATTTACCCCTCTCGACCCGAAGCACTAGGTCTATGGGGATTTAACAAGGGTCAATCAGGGTGTGCTTTGGGTTTGTGGGGCTAAAACCAGAGTTAATCGGGAAGTGCCTAAAATTTATGGGGATGTGCACCCCATCTGGATTAGGTTTAAATTTTAAACCATACAGGCAGTGGGCAATTCAGCCCTCTTGTGCTTTCTGATCTCGCCACCAGAGATTCAGTTTCACACGATCCTGCCACTTTAAACTGGCCCACGCCTTTACCAACCAGGCCCAACACTTATCCCTGTTGATCAGTCAGGGTGTGCTTTAGGTTTGTACGGCTGAAGCCAGAGTTCCTAGGGTTTGTGGGGGTGTATGCCCCTTTTGGACCTTAGGATTAGGTTTAAATTTTAGGCTAGTGGATATATTTAAACTGGCCGACGCCTTCACCAATCAGACCCAACACTTATTCCTGTTGAAATTACCCCTCTTGACACGGGACACTGTCTATGGGGGTTTAGCAAGGGTCAATCAGGATGTGCTTTGGGTTTGTGGGGCTAAAGCCAGGGTTAATCGGGGAGTGAATAGGGTTTGTGGGGGTGTGTACCCCATCTAAACTTTAGTAGGGTTTGTGGGGGTGTGTACCCCATCTAAACTTTAGTAGGGTTTGTGGGGGTGTGTACCCCATCTAAACTTTAGTAGGGTTTGTGGGGGTGTATACCCCATCTAAACTTTAAGATTAGGTTTAAGTTTTAAGCTAGTGAATATATATGTTTGACTAGGAGATATTAGAATACAGAATTTTAAATGACAGTATATGAACTGCTATGGCGAATGAGCTAGTATAATAAAGCCAGGTTAATCTGGACCATGCCTTTCATTATCAAGGTCCGACACCACTTGGTTCAACGAACCGGGTGTGCACTGGGACACATCATCAGTAATGTAACCTCGGATCATCAGGTGTTTCGGGCCTTTAATCACTAGACACCCTACTCGAGGTGGCCCAACAGTGTCAGGCTCAGACACTGCCTGTATTCCTCCCAGGGACCAATAATGAGAGGCATGTAATTCTAAGGGTAATGATATTTTTTTAAAAAAATCACTACCTGGCATCTATATGCCAAGGGTTACATGGAAAATAAAACAATAATATTCTTACCGCTAGTTTTGTGTCTTGGGTCAACCATTTTAACTCCAACAAACTGCCTTCAACAACGCTTGACTCCCGCCTGGGAGACCAAATCCACTTACTCCCATCCCTCCGGTCTCCCGGGGAGGTCTCTGAAAAATGCTATCCGGTTAAAAAGTCCCTAGCCCGGGACTCCATCTCCACTTTTATTGTGTCCTAAAACCTATCTGACCACTCCAACTGCAGACCCTATCTGTCGCTAGGATACCAAGCAGCCTTACTTATTCAACTCTTAAAGGTACACTGTCCATTTGGGTTTAAATATCTGAGCCTTCTTATTGGCCTCCCGTGCCCTGGAGAATGAAGAGCGTGTCACTGTAAGGTTAGGTTGAG
>NC_133128.1:149266619-149279119 GCF_048418815.1 Hemitrygon akajei | reverse complement strand
TACGCTTTAGGGTTAGGGTTAGGGTTAGGGTTAGTGTTAGTGTTAGGGTTAGGGTACGCTTTAGGGTTAGGGTTAGGGTTAGTGTTAGGGTGAGGGTTAGGTTCAGGGTTAGGGTTAGGGTTAGGGTTAGGGTGAGTGTTAGGATTAGTGTTAGGGTTAGGGTACGCTTTAGGGTTAGGGTTAGGGTTAGGGTTAGGGTTAGGGTTAGTGTTAGGGTTAGGGTACGCTTTAGGGTTAGGGTTAGGGTTAGGGTTAGGGTTAGGGTTAGGGTTAGTGTTAGGGTTAGGGTACGCTTTAGGGTTAGGGTTAGGGTTAGGGTTAGGGTTAGGGTTAGGGTTAGGATTAGTGTTAGGGTTAGGGTACGCTTTAGGGTTAGGGTTAGGGTTAGGGTTAGGGTTAGGGTTAGGGTTAGTGTTAGGGTTAGGGTACGCTTTAGGGTTAGGGTTAGGGTTAGGGTTAGGGTTAGGGTTAGGGTTAGGATTAGTGTTAGGGTTAGGGTACGCTTTAGGGTTAGGGTTAGGGTTAGGGTTAGTGTTAGTGTTAGGGTTAGGGTACGCTTTAGGGTTAGGGTTAGGGTTAGTGTTAGGGTTAGGGTTAGGGTGAGTGTTAGGATTAGTGTTAGGGTTAGGGTACGCTTTAGGGTTAGGGTTAGGGTTAGGGTTAGGGTTAGGGTTAGGGTTAGAGTTAGGGTTAGGGTTAGGGTTAGGGTTAGGGTTAGGGTGAGTGTTAGGATTAGTGTTAGGGTTAGGGTACGCTTTAGGGTTAGGGTTAGGGTTAGGGTTAGGGTTAGGGTTAGGGTTAGGGTTAGTGTTAGGGTTAGGGTACGCTTTAGGGTTAGGGTTAGGGTTAGGGTTAGGGTTAGGGTTAGGATTAGTGTTAGGGTTAGGGTACGCTTTAGGGTTAGGGTTAGGGTTAGGGTTAGTGTTAGTGTTAGGGTTAGGGTACGCTTTAGGGTTAGGGTTAGGGTTAGTGTTAGGGTGAGGGTTAGGTTCAGGGTTAGGGTTAGGGTTAGGGTTAGGGTGAGTGTTAGGATTAGTGTTAGGGTTAGGGTACGCTTTAGGGTTAGGGTTAGGGTTAGGGTTAGGGTTAGGGTTAGTGTTAGGGTTAGGGTACGCTTTAGGGTTAGGGTTAGGGTTAGGGTTAGGGTTAGGGTTAGGGTTAGGATTAGTGTTAGGGTTAGGGTACGCTTTAGGGTTAGGGTTAGGGTTAGGGTTAGTGTTAGTGTTAGGGTTAGGGTACGCTTTAGGGTTAGGGTTAGGGTTAGTGTTAGAGTTAGGGTTAGGGTTAGGGTTAGTGTTAGTGTCCGCGTTAGGGTGAGGGTTAGGTTCAGGGTTAGGGTTAGGGTTAGGGTTAGGGTTAGGGTTAGGGTTAGAGTTAGGGTTAGGGTTAGGGTTAGAGTTAGGGTTAGGGTGAGTGTTAGGATTAGTGTTAGGGTTAGGGTACGCTTTAGGGTTAGGGTTAGGGTTAGGGTTAGGGTTAGGGTTAGGGTTAGTGTTAGGGTTAGGGTACGCTTTAGGGTTAGGGTTAGGGTTAGGGTTAGGGTTAGGGTTAGGATTAGTGTTAGGGTTAGGGTACGCTTTAGGGTTAGGGTTAGGGTTAGGGTTAGTGTTAGTGTTAGGGTTAGGGTACGCTTTAGGGTTAGGGTTAGGGTTAGTGTTAGGGTGAGGGTTAGGTTCAGGGTTAGGGTTAGGGTTAGGGTTAGGGTGAGTGTTAGGATTAGTGTTAGGGTTAGGGTACGCTTTAGGGTTAGGGTTAGGGTTAGGGTTAGGGTTAGTGTTAGGGTTAGGGTACGCTTTAGGGTTAGGGTTAGGGTTAGGGTTAGGGTTAGGGTTAGGGTTAGGATTAGTGTTAGGGTTAGGGTACGCTTTAGGGTTAGGGTTAGGGTTAGGGTTAGGGTTAGGGTTAGGGTTAGGATTAGTGTTAGGGTTAGGGTACGCTTTAGGGTTAGGGTTAGGGTTAGGGTTAGGGTTAGGGTTAGGGTTAGTGTTAGGGTTAGGGTACGCTTTAGGGTTAGGGTTAGGGTTAGTGTTAGGGTTAGGGTTAGGGTGAGTGTTAGGATTAGTGTTAGGGTTAGGGTACGCTTTAGGGTTAGGGTTAGGGTTAGGGTTAGGGTTAGGGTTAGGGTTAGGGTTAGTGTTAGGGTTAGGGTACGCTTTAGGGTTAGGGTTAGGGTTAGGGTTAGGGTTAGGGTTAGGATTAGTGTTAGGGTTAGGGTACGCTTTAGGGTTAGGGTTAGGGTTAGGGTTAGTGTTAGTGTTAGGGTTAGGGTACGCTTTAGGGTTAGGGTTAGGGTTAGTGTTAGAGTTAGGGTTAGGGTTAGGGTTAGTGTTAGTGTCCGCGTTAGGGTGAGGGTTAGTTTCAGGGTTAGGGTTAGGGTTAGGGTTAGGGTTAGGGTTAGGATTAGTGTTAGGGTTAGGGTACGCTTTAGGGTTAGGGTTAGGGTTAGGGTTAGGGTTAGGGTTAGGGTTAGTGTTAGGGTTATGGTGAGTGTTAGGGTTAGTGTTAGGGTTAGGGTTAGGGTACGCTTTAGGGTTAGGGTTAGTGTTAGGGTTAGGGTTAGGGTTAGGGTTAGGGTGAGTGTTAGGATTAGTGTTAGGGTTAGGGTACGCTTTAGGGTTAGGGTTAGGGTTAGGGTTAGGGTTAGGGTTAGGGTTAGGGTTAGTGTTAGGGTTAGGGTACGCTTTAGGGTTAGGGTTAGGGTTAGGGTTAGGATTAGTGTTAGGGTTAGGGTACGCTTTAGGGTTAGGGTTAGGGTTAGGGTTAGTGTTAGTGTTAGGGTTAGGGTACGCTTTAGGGTTAGGGTTAGGGTTAGTGTTAGAGTTAGGGTTAGGGTTAGGGTTAGTGTTAGTGTCCGCGTTAGGGTGAGGGTTAGGTTCAGGGTTAGGGTTAGGGTTAGGGTTAGGGTTAGGGTTAGGATTAGTGTTAGGGTTAGGGTACGCTTTAGGGTTAGGGTTAGGGTTAGGTTGAGATTATGCGGGCAGTAGGCAAAATAGCCCCCTCGTGCTTTTTGATCTCGCCACTTGAGATTCAATTTCACGCGACCCTGCCACTTTGAACTGGCCCACGCCTTCATTAACCAGGTCCAACACTTGCCTTTATTGAAACTTGCCCCTCTTAACACAGAATATCCAGTTTATGGGGATTTAAACCAGTATTAATCAGGGTATACTTAGGGTTTGTGGGGGTGTGTGTGCCCCTTTTGGACTTTAGGATTAGGTTTGAGTGCAGGCCTGGTGGATGTATATGTTTGGCTGGGAGAGCAAGGGTTAATCGGGGTGTGTTTAGGGTTTGTGGGGCTGAAGCCAGGGCTAATCGGGAAGTGCCTAGGGTTTGTGGGGGTGTGTGCCCCTTTTGGACTTTAGGATTAGGTTTGAGTGTTGGACCGGTGGATGTACATATCGGTTTGTGGGGGTTTAGCAAGGGTTAATCGGGGTGTGCTTAGGGTTTGTGGGGCTGAAGCCCGTGCTAATCAGGAAGTGTCTAGGGTTTGTGGGGGTTAAGGTTAGGGTTAGGGTTAGGGTACGCTTTAGGGTTAGGGTTAGGGTTAGGGTTAGGGTTAGGATTAGTGTTAGGGTTAGGGTACGCTTTAGGGTTAGGGTTAGGGTTAGGGTTAGTGTTAGTGTTAGGGTTAGGGTACGCTTTAGGGTTAGGGTTAGGGTTAGTGTTAGAGTTAGGGTTAGGGTTAGGGTTAGTGTTAGTGTCCGCGTTAGGGTGAGGGTTAGGTTCAGGGTTAGGGTTAGGGTTAGGGTTAGGGTGAGTGTTAGGATTAGTGTTAGGGTTAGGGTACGCTTTAGGGTTAGGGTTAGGGTTAGGGTTAGGGTTAGGGTTAGGTTGAGATTATGCGGGCAGTAGGCAAAATAGCCCCCTCGTGCTTTTTGATCTCGCCACTTGAGATTCAATTTCACGCGACCCTGCCACTTTGAACTGGCCCACGCCTTCATTAACCAGGTCCAACACTTGCCTTTATTGAAACTTGCCCCTCTTAACACAGAATATCCAGTTTATGGGGATTTAAACCAGTATTAATCAGGGTATACTTAGGGTTTGTGGGGGTGTGTGTGCCCCTTTTGGACTTTAGGATTAGGTTTGAGTGCAGGCCTGGTGGATGTATATGTTTGGCTGGGAGAGCAAGGGTTAATCGGGGTGTGTTTAGGGTTTGTGGGGCTGAAGCCAGGGCTAATCGGGAAGTGCCTAGGGTTTGTGGGGGTGTGTGCCCCTTTTGGACTTTAGGATTAGGTTTGAGTGTTGGACCGGTGGATGTACATATCGGTTTGTGGGGGTTTAGCAAGGGTTAATCGGGGTGTGCTTAGGGTTTGTGGGGCTGAAGCCCGTGCTAATCAGGAAGTGTCTAGGGTTTGTGGGGGTTAGGGTTAGGGTTAGGGTTAGGGTACGCTTTAGGGTTAGGGTTAGGGTTAGGGTTAGGGTTAGGATTAGTGTTAGGGTTAGGGTACGCTTTAGGGTTAGGGTTAGGGTTAGGGTTAGTGTTAGTGTTAGGGTTAGGGTACGCTTTAGGGTTAGGGTTAGGGTTAGTGTTAGAGTTAGGGTTAGGGTTAGGGTTAGTGTTAGTGTCCGCGTTAGGGTGAGGGTTAGGTTCAGGGTTAGGGTTAGGGTTAGGGTTAGGGTTAGGGTTAGGGTTAGGGTTAGGGTTAGTGTTAGGGTTATGGTGAGTGTTAGGGTTAGTGTTAGGGTTAGGGTTAGTGTTAGAGTTAGGGTTAGGGTTAGGGTTAGGGTTAGGGTTAAGGTTAGGGTTAGGGTTAGTGTTAGGGTTAGGGTTAGGGTTAGGGTTAGAGTTAGGGCCCGCATTAGGGTTAGGGTTATAGTCAGGGTTAGGGTTAAGGTCCGCATTAGGTTTAGGGTCCGCATTAGAGTTAGGGTTAGGGTTAGGGTTTAGGGTTAGGGTAGAGTTTGACAAACTTCTATAGATGTGTGGTGGGAAGTATATTGTCTGGCAGCAGAACAGCCTGGTATGGAAATACCAATGCCCTTGAACAGAAAATCCTACAAAAAGTAGCAGATATGGCCAGTTCACGGCTAGTTCATTAGGGTTAGGGTTAGGGTTAGGGTTAGGGTTAGGGTTAGGGTTAGGGTTAGGGTTAGGGTTAGTGTTAGGGTTTAGGGTTAGGGTTAGGGTTAGTGTTAGGGTTTAGGGTTAGGGTTAGGTTCACATTAGGGTTAGGGTTAGGGTTCGGGTGAGGGTTAGGGTTAGTGTTAGGGTTAGGGTTAGGGTTAGAGTTAGGGCCCGCATTTGGGTTAGGGTTAGGGTTATAGTCAGGGTTAGGGTTAAGGTCCGCATTAGGTTTAGGGTCCGCATTAGGGTTAGGGTTAGTGTTAGAGTTAGGGTTAGGGTTAAGGTTAGGGTTAGGGTTAGTGTTAGGGCCCGCATTAGGGTTAGGGTTAGGGTTAGGGTTAGGGTTAGGGTTAGGGTACGCTTTAGGGTTAGGGTTAGGGTTAGGGTTAGGGTTAGGGTTAGGGTTAGGGTTAGGGTACGCTTTAGGGTTAGGGTTAGGGTTAGGGTTAGGGTTAGGGTTAGGGTTAGTGTTAGTGTTAGGGTTAGGGTACGCTTTAGGGTTAGGGTTAGGGTTAGTGTTAGGGTGAGGGTTAGGTTCAGGGTTAGGGTTAGGGTTAGGGTTAGGGTGAGTGTTAGGATTAGTGTTAGGGTTAGGGTACGCTTTAGGGTTAGGGTTAGGGTTAGGGTTAGGGTTAGGGTTAGTGTTAGGGTTAGGGTACGCTTTAGGGTTAGGGTTAGGGTTAGGGTTAGGGTTAGGGTTAGGGTTAGGATTAGTGTTAGGGTTAGGGTACGCTTTAGGGTTAGGGTTAGGGTTAGGGTTAGTGTTAGTGTTAGGGTTAGGGTACGCTTTAGGGTTAGGGTTAGGGTTAGTGTTAGAGTTAGGGTTAGGGTTAGGGTTAGTGTTAGTGTCCGCGTTAGGGTGAGGGTTAGGTTCAGGGTTAGGGTTAGGGTTAGGGTTAGGGTTAGGGTTAGGGTTAGAGTTAGGGTTAGGGTTAGGGTTAGAGTTAGGGTTAGGGTGAGTGTTAGGATTAGTGTTAGGGTTAGGGTACGCTTTAGGGTTAGGGTTAGGGTTAGGGTTAGGGTTAGGGTTAGGGTTAGTGTTAGGGTTAGGGTACGCTTTAGGGTTAGGGTTAGGGTTAGGGTTAGGGTTAGGGTTAGGATTAGTGTTAGGGTTAGGGTACGCTTTAGGGTTAGGGTTAGGGTTAGGGTTAGTGTTAGTGTTAGGGTTAGGGTACGCTTTAGGGTTAGGGTTAGGGTTAGTGTTAGGGTGAGGGTTAGGTTCAGGGTTAGGGTTAGGGTTAGGGTTAGGGTGAGTGTTAGGATTAGTGTTAGGGTTAGGGTACGCTTTAGGGTTAGGGTTAGGGTTAGGGTTAGGGTTAGTGTTAGGGTTAGGGTACGCTTTAGGGTTAGGGTTAGGGTTAGGGTTAGGGTTAGGGTTAGGGTTAGGATTAGTGTTAGGGTTAGGGTACGCTTTAGGGTTAGGGTTAGGGTTAGGGTTAGGGTTAGGGTTAGGGTTAGGATTAGTGTTAGGGTTAGGGTACGCTTTAGGGTTAGGGTTAGGGTTAGGGTTAGGGTTAGGGTTAGGGTTAGTGTTAGGGTTAGGGTACGCTTTAGGGTTAGGGTTAGGGTTAGTGTTAGGGTTAGGGTTAGGGTGAGTGTTAGGATTAGTGTTAGGGTTAGGGTACGCTTTAGGGTTAGGGTTAGGGTTAGGGTTAGGGTTAGGGTTAGGGTTAGGGTTAGTGTTAGGGTTAGGGTACGCTTTAGGGTTAGGGTTAGGGTTAGGGTTAGGGTTAGGGTTAGGATTAGTGTTAGGGTTAGGGTACGCTTTAGGGTTAGGGTTAGGGTTAGGGTTAGTGTTAGTGTTAGGGTTAGGGTACGCTTTAGGGTTAGGGTTAGGGTTAGTGTTAGAGTTAGGGTTAGGGTTAGGGTTAGTGTTAGTGTCCGCGTTAGGGTGAGGGTTAGTTTCAGGGTTAGGGTTAGGGTTAGGGTTAGGGTTAGGGTTAGGATTAGTGTTAGGGTTAGGGTACGCTTTAGGGTTAGGGTTAGGGTTAGGGTTAGGGTTAGGGTTAGGGTTAGTGTTAGGGTTATGGTGAGTGTTAGGGTTAGTGTTAGGGTTAGGGTTAGGGTACGCTTTAGGGTTAGGGTTAGTGTTAGGGTTAGGGTTAGGGTTAGGGTTAGGGTGAGTGTTAGGATTAGTGTTAGGGTTAGGGTACGCTTTAGGGTTAGGGTTAGGGTTAGGGTTAGGGTTAGGGTTAGGGTTAGGGTTAGTGTTAGGGTTAGGGTACGCTTTAGGGTTAGGGTTAGGGTTAGGGTTAGGATTAGTGTTAGGGTTAGGGTACGCTTTAGGGTTAGGGTTAGGGTTAGGGTTAGTGTTAGTGTTAGGGTTAGGGTACGCTTTAGGGTTAGGGTTAGGGTTAGTGTTAGAGTTAGGGTTAGGGTTAGGGTTAGTGTTAGTGTCCGCGTTAGGGTGAGGGTTAGGTTCAGGGTTAGGGTTAGGGTTAGGGTTAGGGTTAGGGTTAGGATTAGTGTTAGGGTTAGGGTACGCTTTAGGGTTAGGGTTAGGGTTAGGTTGAGATTATGCGGGCAGTAGGCAAAATAGCCCCCTCGTGCTTTTTGATCTCGCCACTTGAGATTCAATTTCACGCGACCCTGCCACTTTGAACTGGCCCACGCCTTCATTAACCAGGTCCAACACTTGCCTTTATTGAAACTTGCCCCTCTTAACACAGAATATCCAGTTTATGGGGATTTAAACCAGTATTAATCAGGGTATACTTAGGGTTTGTGGGGGTGTGTGTGCCCCTTTTGGACTTTAGGATTAGGTTTGAGTGCAGGCCTGGTGGATGTATATGTTTGGCTGGGAGAGCAAGGGTTAATCGGGGTGTGTTTAGGGTTTGTGGGGCTGAAGCCAGGGCTAATCGGGAAGTGCCTAGGGTTTGTGGGGGTGTGTGCCCCTTTTGGACTTTAGGATTAGGTTTGAGTGTTGGACCGGTGGATGTACATATCGGTTTGTGGGGGTTTAGCAAGGGTTAATCGGGGTGTGCTTAGGGTTTGTGGGGCTGAAGCCCGTGCTAATCAGGAAGTGTCTAGGGTTTGTGGGGGTTAAGGTTAGGGTTAGGGTTAGGGTACGCTTTAGGGTTAGGGTTAGGGTTAGGGTTAGGGTTAGGATTAGTGTTAGGGTTAGGGTACGCTTTAGGGTTAGGGTTAGGGTTAGGGTTAGTGTTAGTGTTAGGGTTAGGGTACGCTTTAGGGTTAGGGTTAGGGTTAGTGTTAGAGTTAGGGTTAGGGTTAGGGTTAGTGTTAGTGTCCGCGTTAGGGTGAGGGTTAGGTTCAGGGTTAGGGTTAGGGTTAGGGTTAGGGTGAGTGTTAGGATTAGTGTTAGGGTTAGGGTACGCTTTAGGGTTAGGGTTAGGGTTAGGGTTAGGGTTAGGGTTAGGTTGAGATTATGCGGGCAGTAGGCAAAATAGCCCCCTCGTGCTTTTTGATCTCGCCACTTGAGATTCAATTTCACGCGACCCTGCCACTTTGAACTGGCCCACGCCTTCATTAACCAGGTCCAACACTTGCCTTTATTGAAACTTGCCCCTCTTAACACAGAATATCCAGTTTATGGGGATTTAAACCAGTATTAATCAGGGTATACTTAGGGTTTGTGGGGGTGTGTGTGCCCCTTTTGGACTTTAGGATTAGGTTTGAGTGCAGGCCTGGTGGATGTATATGTTTGGCTGGGAGAGCAAGGGTTAATCGGGGTGTGTTTAGGGTTTGTGGGGCTGAAGCCAGGGCTAATCGGGAAGTGCCTAGGGTTTGTGGGGGTGTGTGCCCCTTTTGGACTTTAGGATTAGGTTTGAGTGTTGGACCGGTGGATGTACATATCGGTTTGTGGGGGTTTAGCAAGGGTTAATCGGGGTGTGCTTAGGGTTTGTGGGGCTGAAGCCCGTGCTAATCAGGAAGTGTCTAGGGTTTGTGGGGGTTAGGGTTAGGGTTAGGGTTAGGGTACGCTTTAGGGTTAGGGTTAGGGTTAGGGTTAGGGTTAGGATTAGTGTTAGGGTTAGGGTACGCTTTAGGGTTAGGGTTAGGGTTAGGGTTAGTGTTAGTGTTAGGGTTAGGGTACGCTTTAGGGTTAGGGTTAGGGTTAGTGTTAGAGTTAGGGTTAGGGTTAGGGTTAGTGTTAGTGTCCGCGTTAGGGTGAGGGTTAGGTTCAGGGTTAGGGTTAGGGTTAGGGTTAGGGTTAGGGTTAGGGTTAGGGTTAGGGTTAGTGTTAGGGTTATGGTGAGTGTTAGGGTTAGTGTTAGGGTTAGGGTTAGTGTTAGAGTTAGGGTTAGGGTTAGGGTTAGGGTTAGGGTTAAGGTTAGGGTTAGGGTTAGTGTTAGGGTTAGGGTTAGGGTTAGGGTTAGAGTTAGGGCCCGCATTAGGGTTAGGGTTATAGTCAGGGTTAGGGTTAAGGTCCGCATTAGGTTTAGGGTCCGCATTAGAGTTAGGGTTAGGGTTAGGGTTTAGGGTTAGGGTAGAGTTTGACAAACTTCTATAGATGTGTGGTGGGAAGTATATTGTCTGGCAGCAGAACAGCCTGGTATGGAAATACCAATGCCCTTGAACAGAAAATCCTACAAAAAGTAGCAGATATGGCCAGTTCACGGCTAGTTCATTAGGGTTAGGGTTAGGGTTAGGGTTAGGGTTAGGGTTAGGGTTAGGGTTAGGGTTAGGGTTAGTGTTAGGGTTTAGGGTTAGGGTTAGGGTTAGTGTTAGGGTTTAGGGTTAGGGTTAGGTTCACATTAGGGTTAGGGTTAGGGTTCGGGTGAGGGTTAGGGTTAGTGTTAGGGTTAGGGTTAGGGTTAGAGTTAGGGCCCGCATTTGGGTTAGGGTTAGGGTTATAGTCAGGGTTAGGGTTAAGGTCCGCATTAGGTTTAGGGTCCGCATTAGGGTTAGGGTTAGTGTTAGAGTTAGGGTTAGGGTTAAGGTTAGGGTTAGGGTTAGTGTTAGGGCCCGCATTAGGGTTAGGGTTAGGGTTAGGGTTAGGGTTAGGGTTAGGGTACGCTTTAGGGTTAGGGTTAGGGTTAGGGTTAGGGTTAGGGTTAGGGTTAGGGTTAGGGTACGCTTTAGGGTTAGGGTTAGGGTTAGGGTTAGGGTTAGGGTTAGTGTTAGGGTTATGGTGAGTGTTAGGGTTAGTGTTAGAGTTAGGGTTAGGGTTAGGGTTAGTGTTAGTGTCCGCGTTAGGGTGAGGGTTAGGTTCAGGGTTAGGGTTAGGGTACGCTTTAGGGTTAGGGTTAGGGTTAGGGTTAGGGTTAGGATTAGTGTTAGGGTTAGGGTACGCTTTAGGGTTAGGGTTAGGGTTAGGGTTAGTGTTAGTGTTAGGGTTAGGGTACGCTTTAGGGTTAGGGTTAGGGTTAGTGTTAGAGTTAGGGTTAGGGTTAGGGTTAGTGTTAGTGTCCGCGTTAGGGTGAGGGTTAGGTTCAGGGTTAGGGTTAGGGTTAGGGTTAGGGTGAGTGTTAGGATTAGTGTTAGGGTTAGGGTACGCTTTAGGGTTAGGGTTAGGGTTAGGGTTAGGGTTAGGGTTAGGGTTAGTGTTAGTGTTAGGGTTAGGGTACGCTTTAGGGTTAGGGTTAGGGTTAGGGTTAGGGTTAGGGTTAGGGTTAGGATTAGTGTTAGGGTTAGGGTACGCTTTAGGGTTAGGGTTAGGGTTAGGGTTAGGGTTAGGGTTAGGGTTAGGATTAGTGTTAGGGTTAGGGTACGCTTTAGGGTTAGGGTTAGGGTTAGGGTTAGGGTTAGGGTTAGGGTTAGTGTTAGGGTTAGGGTACGCTTTAGGGTTAGGGTTAGGGTTAGTGTTAGGGTTAGGGTTAGGGTGAGTGTTAGGATTAGTGTTAGGGTTAGGGTACGCTTTAGGGTTAGGGTTAGGGTTAGGGTTAGGGTTAGGGTTAGGGTTAGGGTTAGTGTTAGGGTTAGGGTACGCTTTAGGGTTAGGGTTAGGGTTAGGGTTAGGGTTAGGGTTAGGATTAGTGTTAGGGTTAGGGTACGCTTTAGGGTTAGGGTTAGGGTTAGGGTTAGTGTTAGTGTTAGGGTTAGGGTACGCTTTAGGGTTAGGGTTAGGGTTAGTGTTAGAGTTAGGGTTAGGGTTAGGGTTAGTGTTAGTGTCCGCGTTAGGGTGAGGGTTAGTTTCAGGGTTAGGGTTAGGGTTAGGGTTAGGGTTAGGGTTAGGATTAGTGTTAGGGTTAGGGTACGCTTTAGGGTTAGGGTTAGGGTTAGGGTTAGGGTTAGGGTTAGGGTTAGTGTTAGGGTTATGGTGAGTGTTAGGGTTAGTGTTAGGGTTAGGGTTAGGGTACGCTTTAGGGTTAGGGTTAGTGTTAGGGTTAGGGTTAGGGTTAGGGTTAGGGTGAGTGTTAGGATTAGTGTTAGGGTTAGGGTACGCTTTAGGGTTAGGGTTAGGGTTAGGGTTAGGGTTAGGGTTAGGGTTAGGGTTAGTGTTAGGGTTAGGGTACGCTTTAGGGTTAGGTTTAGGGTTAGGGTTAGGATTAGTGTTAGGGTTAGGGTACGCTTTAGGGTTAGGGTTAGGGTTAGGGTTAGTGTTAGTGTTAGGGTTAGGGTACGCTTTAGGGTTAGGGTTAGGGTTAGTGTTAGAGTTAGGGTTAGGGTTAGGGTTAGTGTTAGTGTCCGCGTTAGGGTGAGGGTTAGGTTCAGGGTTAGGGTTAGGGTTAGGGTTAGGGTTAGGGTTAGGATTAGTGTTAGGGTTAGGGTACGCTTTAGGGTTAGGGTTAGGGTTAGGTTGAGATTATGCGGGCAGTAGGCAAAATAGCCCCCTCGTGCTTTTTGATCTCGCCACTTGAGATTCAATTTCACGCGACCCTGCCACTTTGAACTGGCCCACGCCTTCATTAACCAGGTCCAACACTTGCCTTTATTGAAACTTGCCCCTCTTAACACAGAATATCCAGTTTATGGGGATTTAAACCAGTATTAATCAGGGTATACTTAGGGTTTGTGGGGGTGTGTGTGCCCCTTTTGGACTTTAGGATTAGGTTTGAGTGCAGGCCTGGTGGATGTATATGTTTGGCTGGGAGAGCAAGGGTTAATCGGGGTGTGTTTAGGGTTTGTGGGGCTGAAGCCAGGGCTAATCGGGAAGTGCCTAGGGTTTGTGGGGGTGTGTGCCCCTTTTGGACTTTAGGATTAGGTTTGAGTGTTGGACCGGTGGATGTACATATCGGTTTGTGGGGGTTTAGCAAGGGTTAATCGGGGTTTGCTTAGGGTTTGTGGGGCTGAAGCCCGTGCTAATCAGGAAGTGTCTAGGGTTTGTGGGGGTTAGGGTTAGGGTTAGGGTTAGGGTACGCTTTAGGGTTAGGGTTAGGGTTAGGGTTAGGGTTAGGATTAGTGTTAGGGTTAGGGTACGCTTTAGGGTTAGGGTTAGGGTTAGGGTTAGTGTTAGTGTTAGGGTTAGGGTACGCTTTAGGGTTAGGGTTAGGGTTAGTGTTAGAGTTAGGGTTAGGGTTAGGGTTAGTGTTAG